>NW_013543395.1:524243-546743 GCF_000499545.2 Eimeria tenella | reverse complement strand
GGTAAGTTGTTACACACTTCTTAGCGGATTTCGACTTCCATGACCACCGTCCTGCTGTCAAAATGAACCAACACCTTTTATGGTATCTCATGAGCGAGTATTTGGGCACCTTAACCAAGCGTTAGGAGCATCCCTCATCGCCAGTTCTGCTTACCAAAAATGGCCCACTTGGAGTTCATATTAACCCCAGCAGTTCAGTGAAGTAACCACTGGATCTTACCCATTTAAAGTTTGAGAATAGGTCGAGGGCAACGCGCCCCCGAGGCCTCTAATCATTCGCTTTACCTGATAAAACTAATTGAACTCCAGCTATCCTGAGAGAAACTTCGGAAGAAACCAGCTACTAGACGGTTCGATTAGTCTTTCGCCCCTATACCCAAGTTTGACGAACGATTTGCACGTCAGTATCGCTACGAGCCTCCATCAGGCTTTCGCCTGACTTCACCCTACTCAGGCATAGTTCACCATCTTTCGGGTCCTAACAGATGTGCTACAACTCAAACCTCTCGCAAAGCTCGTGGTCGGTCGTAGGTGCGAGGCATGCCAAAAAAACAAACCTCTCCCTACTCTCACTTTCATTGTGCATACAGGGGTTCGGCCCGCATACTCGCACATATGTTAGACTCCTTGGTCCGTGTTTCAAGACGGGTCGGTTGAAACCGTTAAGGACAGCATCGCAGAACGTCAGTACTCGAAAGTGAAGCTGACGAACGCAAAAAAAAACACACCTCAGTGAACAACTGAACACAAACCCAGAGGCTATAACAGCCCACGAGAGACCTACCTTCCTCGGGGAGTATAGTCAGTCAGTTCACTGATGCTGACCAACCTCCAGGGATCGAACTGGACAAAAGCAGTACTGAACGCCCCCTACCCCTGTAACGGAAGTGTGGGAGCACAACACTACAAGTACCCAATCGGCACCCCAGAGACGCTAAAGTTTCAATCGCTTCCCTTTCAGCAATTTCAGACACTTTTAACTCTCTTTCCAAAGTCCTTTTCATCTTTCCTTCACAGTACTTGTTCACTATCGGTCTCACGCCAATATTTAGCTTTATGTGAAACTTATCACACATTTTGCGCTCAAATCCCAATGAACGCGACTCAATAAAAGCGCACCGTACGTGGAGACCTAACAAGCAGGACAAAGGACGGGACTGTCACCCTCTCTGATGTTCTGTTCCAAGAAACTTGGACCTGCCCCTCCACTGGCCACGCTTCTAGAGGCTACAATTCGTGAGGCCAAACAAAGGGACCCACGATTTTCACTTTGAGCTCTTCCCGCTTCACTCGCCGTTACTGAGGGAATCATTGTTATTTTCTTTTCCTCCGCTTAATAATATGCTTAAATTCAGCGGGTAACCTCGACTGATTTCAGGTCTATACATACATGTGTAATACCGAGAAAAAACGACGCATGCAACACGTGCATGGTGCCGTGTACTATATGTCGTTTCACGTTGTCGCATACCCATGCACTATTATACCTCGCCCTAGCCCTGCTCAAAACATTCGTCCAGAACGAGACAAACAACGTTGCATAAAATACAACCACCGTATCTCTCTTTCCGAATGAAAGGAGCATACGACGACACTATAGAAAGCACAGGCATGTAAAACGGCACGCTGTGCAGACACACAGCACCGCTGCCGACAACAATTTCGAGAGACGCCGCATCTCCTTCAAAACCAATGCAACGACACTCAAATGAAACCAAACATGCTCCTACCTCCCCTTTGGTGACCCGAAAAAATTCCGCGACACAAAACAGAAACGAGCAAAGCACTCACTTCTGTCGGCAGCATCGCCGAACCCTCACAGGACCACAAGGAACAGAGACAGACAGCAGCATGGCCTACTAGTAGGAGTTGTTAAGAGACACTGAAACAGACGTGCTGCGGGCAAAATACCAGCAGCGCCATGTGCGTTCAGAAATCTGATGGTTCACTGAAATCTGCAATTCACAATGCGTATCGCATTTCGCTGCGTCCTTCATCGATGCGTGAGCCAAGACATCCATTGCTGAAAGTTTTTTCCGATTTCTACCTATTCTTCCTTCTGCTCATCAACAAAAGTGATTCGATTCACCTTAGTGAGCAAAAGTTTCTTGCTGAAGCAAAGTTCCAAGCAGCATGTAACGGAGAAAGAGACAGAACGCACACACCAGCATGCAGCAGAGCACACAACACGGAACAATCGCCCGAGCCGCGAGCGCTCTGCATACGACACAGCCCCGTGCGCGTCTTCTCCTCTCATAATCCCCTCCACGTACGTGCGCGATCGACGATCACGGGGCTGGCGCCGGCGCGCTGGGGCTGCCACCGACAGGCCCCACGCGAGCCCGTGCATGCGCCACCACCCCCCCGATCGCCCACGTACATACTACTGCGATATATCCTTGCAGCAGCAAAAAATTCCATCCATTTTTAAAAAGTAGAAAAACCGTTGCAGAGAAAAACAGATTCAAGGGTTGCGATGGACTAAGGTTTTCTTTCCAACAACACCGACGACTACCTGCTGCTGGCCACCCAGGCAAAGCGAATGCTTGAAACCTGTAAAACCAGCAGCGCGTTCCAGGCGTGCGAATTGTGTGAATGATCCTTCCGCAGGTTCACCTACGGAAACCGTGTTACGACTTTTGCATCCTTTAGAGGGCTCTATTTACGCAACTTCCCGACCAGCCCCACAAAGTAAGGCTTGTCCGTCCGATGAATTCACAGGACCCTCCGATCGGTTGCAGCGACGGGCGGTGTGTACAAGAGGCAGGGACTTAATCGGCGCAAGCTGCTGACTTGCGCCTACTAGGCATTCCTCGTTGAAGATTAATAATTGCAATAATCTATCCCCATCACGATGCACACTCAAAAGATTACCCAGACCTGTCGGCCAAGGTAAAAACTCGTTGCATGCATCAGTGTAGCGCGCGTGCAGCCCAGAACATCTAAGGGCATCACAGACCTGTTATTGCCTCAAACTTCCTTGCGTTAGACACGCAAAGTCCCTCTAAGAAGTGATACAGTAACCGCAAAGTTACTGACCCTATTTAGCAGGCTAAGGTCTCGTTCGTTATCGAAATTAACCAGACAGATCACTCCACCAACTAAGAACGGCCATGCACCACCACCCATAGAATCAAGAAAGAGCTATCAATCTGTCAATCCTTCCCATGTCTGGACCTGGTGAGTTTCCCCGTGTTGAGTCAAATTAAGCCGCAGGCTCCACGCCTGGTGGTGCCCCTCCGTCAATTCCTTTAAGTTTCAGCCTTGCGACCATACTCCCCCCAGAACCCAGAGACTTTGATTTCTCATGAGGTGCAGGAGAAGCCAAGGTAGGCGTTTCCCTATCTCTAGTCGGCATAGTTTATGGTAGAGATTACGACGGTATCTAATCGTCTTCAAACCCCCTACTGTCGTTCTTGATTAATGAAAACATCCTTGGCAAATGCTTTCGCAGTAGTTCGTCTTTAACAAATCTAAGAATTTCACCTCTGACAGTTAAATACGAATGCCCCCAACTGTCCCTATTAATCATTACCTTGGTCCTAGAAACCAACAAAATAGAACCGAGGTCCTATCTTATTATTCCATGCTGCAGTATTCAGGGCGACAAGCCTGCTTGAAACACTCTATTTTTCTCAAAGTAAAAGTTCCAGAACACCAACACACGCAATTAAGCGCGGAAGGCTACCGGAAATAAGCCGAGGGCATGCCAGGCCCACACCCATACGGGCGACGCCGGATGACCACGACAGAAATCCAACTACGAGCTTTTTAACTGCAACAACTCTAATATACACTATTGGAGCTGGAATTACCGCGGCTGCTGGCACCAGACTTGCCCTCCAATTGTTACTCTGGAAGGGTTTTACATTCCCATCATTCCAATTACAAAGCATAAAATGCCCTGTATTGTTATTTCTCGTCACTACCTCGAAGCTGTTTTCATTGGGTAATTTGCGCGCCTGCTGCCTTCCTTAGATGTGGTAGCCGTTTCTCAGGCTCCCTCTCCGGAATCGAACCCTAATTCCCCGTTACCCGTCACTGCCACGGTAGGCCAATACCCTACCGTCGAAAGCTGATAGGTCAGAAACTTGAATGATCCATCGCGGGCCCAAAAGAACCAACTGCGATCCGTTCGGTTACTATGAATCACCAAGACTCCACTACAAAGTGGGTTGGTTTTGTATCTAATAAACACAGCCCCTCCAAAGGAGGTGACCTTTGCGCATGTATTAGCCATAGAATTACCATGGTTATCCATGTAAAATGAGACCATCAAATAAACTATAACTGTTTTAATGAGCCATTCGCAGTTTCACCGTATAAAAGCTTATACTTAGACATGCATGGCTTAATCTTTGAGACAAGCATATGACTACTGGCAGGATCAACCAGGTTGCTATTGTCGTCAACGCCTTCCTTCGACCAAACAAGAGACAAAAAAACGCCGCTCCCTCCCCCGCATGCGTCTCCACCCCTACACTCTTACATGCCTACTCCTCCTCAGCAAGGTCACGTCGATGTGACCCAATTACAGAGGAGAAGGGACACTAAGAGACCGGTAGCGACGGACCCACAGGCGACGCGGAGAGAGACAACCCTCTTGCCGATCGACTGAAAAGCAGACGGAGGGCCTCTATATCATGTTCTTTCCTTCCAAAGCCAAACACCAATGGCCTGAGGATGAGAGGAACAGGACAAACAACGCTGCATGCAGCACTGTCGCCACACGCTGCGTGACTACTGCCCCACAGCCCTACCTCTAACCCTTCATTTGGCTTCTTCCAAACATGATTCTGTCAAGAAGAGACTACCCTGATTGCCGCAGCTTCCATATACGCAAGCGCAACTCTGCACACCATCTGCGTATGGTTCAGCCGCCCAATCATCTTCACCAACACACTCACCACCCCAAAGTGAACGGCCGCTCGCTCCACGCGTAGTCTGCAATGCTGTCCCATCAGCAACACCTGATCCTCAGTGCTCCCCGCACCCTTTACGAAGCATCCAGTGCAGCCGACTGATACCACCGCAGACAAAACAAGAAGAAGCAAACAACCTCCAACCAGCACGCAAACACCTTGCTAGGCTGTCCCACCACCCCTCCTCCCTAACTGAGAATGGAGACGCGGAGGCACAACCTACACAACGTGTCCTGTCATGCCCTTTCTTGCTCCCCCACATCATTTCTTCTGCAAAACGCACCAGTACAACACCCACAAACTCTCTTCTCCAACCAACAGACCCACGAGCGGCGCTTCTCCACAGGTCCTCTACATCCCAATAACCCAGGATCACCGCCCTCCACGGCCCACACGGCCCCCAAAACTCCATAACTCCGTCCTCCCGCGGTCAGCACACGCTTCTCTGACAAACAGGTGAAGCACACATCCTGACCAACGAGAACAACCTGTCCCTTCCTTCTGCACCAGAAAGGACGGCGGAGGCTCGCCACGCACAACTGGTCACAAATGACGGACTACCGCCTTTCTTGCCATCCAGCTGTCCCACTGGCGTAACACACACCAACCGCTCCCTTCCTCAGCTGCCGGAACCGTTTCGAAAAAAAGTTCCTCACCACCCCCCCTTCTCTTCCATGCGCCGCCGACTCTCATCTGTTGACCCCTCACACCAAAACATGTCCTCTTCCTCCACCTTCAACCCCGCCAGTAACGCCCTCCCTCCACATTCTCCTCAATACGCACTGAAGAAGATATATCCCCTCCTCCCTCCGTCTTTCGCCCTTCCACACCACACAATGCTCAACAATCCCTCTTCTCTGCCTCCAAGAAAGCTAGGCCTCGCAAAAGCACTCCCTTCTCAACCTCTTCGCCGCGAAGTGCCCGACCGACACCACACTCTTCACGTCCATGCAACGCCCAACGCCCGCTCCAGCAACTGCTTCTTTCCTTGACTCTATATCATTTCAAGCGAGAAAAGTCCACCACTCATTAGGGAAAAAGCGTGGAAGGAAGTTGCAAAACCAGGACTCCCCACCACACACCGCAACCCCCAACCAACTCAACGACACAACAGTTAAGCCTCGAGACTGCCAAGCTGGGAACTCAGGTACGCCAATTTCTAATGCCCCAGCCCTATTCCTGCTCTAGGAATCAATGTCTCAACGTGAAAGAAACTAACAAGACCAAGATTTCCCACCACACACCCCAACCCTAAATCAACTCAACGGCGAAACAGCCACGTTTCGACAGCCACGTCTCGAGACTCCCAAGCCCGGAACTCAGGTATGCCAATCTGTAATGCCCAAGCCCTACTCCTGCCCCAGGAATTAAGGCTTCAGTAAAATCTTTTTCAAAAAAATTTTGCACACCTGTGCTTTTATTCTGCTTTTGCACTGACGAGGTTGGGTTTACCCCCAAAATCAAACTCCGTTTGGGGCTGGCGACGCAGTACACCTCCCCGAACAAATGCCAGTGACGCATCCTCAAAGTATTCATAGAACAATTCATAAGGTATTGAATTGTTTCTTTTCCCCGAGAATGTCTCGCTGCGGATGCCGATTCCCGTCTCAAGCACTTGGGGGATCATGAGGGCCAGCCCACAGGGAAGCACCAGGGTGCTGAATGGTTCGCATTCTCCTCAGCTTTTGGTCATCAGGCAGTCCAGTTCATTTACATTGGTGCTTTCGGGTTTTTTTAATGTGTGGCGCTCCCAGTTTTGAAGCTTTGCAAAATTGGTGTGCAGTTGGAGAGCCGAGACGCCATCGTTTGGAATGGCGGGCGGTCACATCCCCAGATCCTCCAAGCAACTCCCCGCAGTGTGTTGTCCTCGAAGTGTAGTTCATTTATTTGAGGGTGTGTAACGAGTGTTACGGATTGGTCATTCCGAGGGCTCAAACTTCCGTTTCTACTGAAGTTGCGGTGTAGGTTGGGTTGTAGTGTGCGTTGAGAACGAACGGACGGGCGGGAGCGGCATGCAGCTACCCAATACTAGGCGTACTGTTTGTTGGCATGTGACTCGTGTTACGGCTAGGTCATTTCGGCGACCGAGACGTCTTGGGGTGTGGGCTGGGTCGTGGTGTGCGTAGGCAACAAAGAAGCCGGCGAAAATGGCATGCAGTTGCCCAATACTGGACTTGCAAACTCAGCCGGCGAAAATGGCATGCAGTTGCCGAATACTGAACTTGCAAAGCGGCGCTCAGCGGCCAGTCTTAATGGAGTTGCGTAAATCGACATGATGCAAGCGGCAGTGTTGCACTTATGTGGGGCTGGTCTATGAAAAGGGGTATCAACAAATGTGTTCAACACTAGGGCCGATTTCAGGCACATTGACTGTCTCTACATACTTTTAATGTTTTTCGACGAACTTTCTGCTGAAATTTCTGTTGATATTGGAGGCACAGAACAAACGACGTATTCACCTGATTCTGCGCAGAGGCAATAGTGCGTCCAATAGTGTGTTTCCCAGTTGGGCAGCCAACGCTTCAAGCGGACGGCAACAGTAAAGCCGCGACAACTAAACAAGTTGGCGCAGGCCCCATTTTCTCGACGCTGTATTTGCGCGGGTTGACTTTAGATTGATGCGAATGCTGAGATTTAATCCTTACTGAGCATCGTTCAGTCTCTGTTCAGGCGTTGAACGGTGCTGCGTATCTACCTGTGTTTCGATGCATGAAAGCATACAGATGCATTACCGTAGAATCCTAGTACTTAAATACAAGCGAAAATGTGTGGATACATAAACAGTCGAGTTGAAAGTCTGAGTAAATACACGTATGTACAAATGGACGTCTCCATCTGTGTACGTACTATGTATACTCATATGCTTAATATACATACATACATTTATAGGCATAGCCGCACGCATACTTGTGGAGATGCAAATCTGCGTAGATGTATATGTTCATACAAAAAGAGAGACAGGCGAATAATGAGAAAACTACAAATTATGAAAAAATCTACAAGTGAGGTCTTACTGACTTCTTGTCGGATTTTAAATGCTCTCATCGCCTTTTTGCGGCGTTGCTGCTGCAATTCCTCGTACAGTTTTTTTTGCTGTTAACGACATTTAATTTGTTGCCATTTATATAGACATGTTGAACTTTCCATGGTTGTCATGACACTCCCATTTCTCCCGGGCTTTAGTCTGTTTGCCTCTAATGCCTTTAGACTGCGGTTTGTTGCCTGCTGACACCTTCGTTTGCTGCTGCTACTGCTGCGGCTGCTGCTGCAGTTGCTGCAGCAGCGCTGTGGCCCCTCATTTCGAGCAGCAGAAGTTGCCGCCGCACGTGAGCCTGCAGCCGCACAATGGAATTAATGTGGGTCTCCAAACTCTTTTTAAGATTCCTGCGGAGGCAGATAGCTTCCAGAGTGCGAACAATTGGCCGCAGCAGTAGCAGCTGCTCCCGCTGTTGCTGCAGCAGCTGCTGTTGCGCTTCTCGAGTCAGGAAAACCATGGTCAAACCCATTCTGTAGTCCTTATATTCCTTCAGTCCAGCCCTTTGCAACAAGGCTAACGCGCCCTCACGTGGGGCCCCTTCGGCAGTGGAACTTCCAAGGAGGCCTCCTGCAATTTTTCCGTAAGCTGAAATATTCAGAAAGCGGAATTGCCGCAAGAAGTCGGCGAAGGGGCGCCTGGGTAAACACAAGGTGACAAGTTCCAAAACTCAAGAAGTTATTGGAAAGTACACAAAAGCTAGACGAAATGCTTACACTGTGGCGTTGCTCCAGCTGTGTCAATAGAAGCACGCACCAAATAAGCCTCCATCTAATCGCTCAAACACATGTTTATGTGCATGCATATGCAGGTATCCACTATGCTTCATACATATGACGGTGTTTCTATAAGACACGAGAATTTTTATTTACATGAAATCGTAATATATTCATGCGCATCGATATAGCCATTTGGAGGTATTTTCCGATTCACAATATACGAATTACCATTAAGCACCTTAAGCATACTCTGCTGACTATTTCCCAGCTGCAGACATATGTCATATGTCACGCTGCCCCTAGAATTTCCTTTTTCCTAAGCCCGAGACGCGACATCACAAGCCCTACCTGTAGGAGTAACCAACGCTTCGAAGTTGGATGGCCTCCATGATAGAGAGAGCCCTTAGCTGCGGCAAGATTTTACTTTCGATAAAGAGCTTTGGTTGCTGCTGGTCGTTTGGTTTTATGCAGCGAATAAAGTGGGGTTCTGTCTCCTGCAGACAAGCACAAAAAACAGAATCAGGGTTTACGGTCTAGAGCTACGAGTCAGGAGTCAGGGTTTAAGGCGTAGCGCTTAAGCATTGGGCTCAATATTAAAGGAAAAGGAAGCAGTGCACTTGAACATGAGCGAAAACGCAGCAGCAGAAATATAAGTATCCCTAGCAGCAGCAAAACGGCGCCACTAGGAGCAGAAGCTTGGAAAGCAACATTCTAGCAACGGGAGCACTATTGTCAGCACCAGCGGTAGCAGCACCACTGTCGCAAGCACTAATCAATCACAGCAGCAGAAGCACCACCATCACAAGAAAGAGCAGCGATGGCATCAACAGCAGCAACCTCACCGCTATGCATCAATGGCAACAGCAGAGACGTCATCAGCAGCAGCACGACACCAGCCTCCAGTAACACTAGCAGCAGCAGCACCGTTAGCAGCAGCACCGTTAACATTAGCACCGTCAGCAACAGCACCCTCAGCAGCAGCAGCGGCCGAATCTCCACCGCCATTAACAATGGCAGCAGCGGCAGTAGCAGTACCTGGATGATCGCTGCTAGGCTATTAAGCTGCTGCATGAATTGAGACCCGATTAGTTGTCCCTTCATAAGTTTGCCTTTTGGGATTTCCACATCTTGATACAGTTGAGAAGCAACTAAGTGAAAACGCACCACCGACAAAGCAAATATATTTCTCGCTGCTGCCATGTTCTTAACGCTTCCATTTCTTGGCTTTGCTTGTAGTCTTTCCTGCTTTGCGTCTTAGCTTTGAGGTTCACACATTGCATTCGAATTTCATGCAAAACCATTTGTGCTCGGATTTGTTTCGCATCAACGGCCTGCTCTCGAATCTGCTCTAGGATTTGCAGTTTCGTTTTATGGATTTGCTTGTTTGCTGATTGCCGCGGGTAAACAGACCAAAAAGGCACTGGCTCCGTTAAAACGACAAAAGGGCACACAAAACGTAGCGTTTAACAAAGAATCAACTGGCAAAGCCAAGTTTCCTCATGCACATGGTGAAACGCTGTGCAGGCTGTGGCTTGAATCGTGCTTGGGAGAGCTGGGAAAGCACGCAGCAGCAGCGCGAAAGACAGAAGAATAAGCGCAACGATCGACAAAAGGGCAAAGAAAAGAGCAAAATGGGGTTTTAAAAAGAAAAGCGCAGAGAAGGAACCCAACCGTGAATGGATAGCAACATGACTGCAGCAGCAGCAACTCCTGACACATGTAAACAAAAGCAGCAGCCCGCCAAGTCTCACCCGGGTTTTTGGAGGCATTAAACAGATCTAGAAACTCAGGCCGCAGCTGGTCTCTGTTTTTTTTTATGAAGTTGAAAGTCATGTAAGAAACGTCTCCTATGCAGTGCCGCACCGTAAACTCCAGGTCAGAAGAAGGCCGGAGGAAACCCTTGTTCCCCGATCCTAGAAGACACGAACGACGCACAAAAATGCAAAACAAACGTAATTAAATCAAACCAAACAGAGGTTTCCCTCGACAAACATAATTAAATAACCAAACAGAGGCCTCCCTCGAGAAATACAAAGGAGTTCATGAATACAAGAATGCACCTTTCACGAACCCAACCGAAGGGCGCCCTTTTTGAAGGATATAAGAACCAGATGCAGTTCTTCCTACTGATGGAGACAGATAAAAATATTGACTTACAAATGCGAATCAACAGATAAACAGATACATGTGCATGAGCAGATGCTCGCATAGTTTAACCAGCAGAGTAAGGGCTTATGGAAAGAAAATGAAGTGTAGGAAATGCATATACGTGCGTATGCGCGTGCATGTTTCAGGTAATGTTTTCCTAAACCATAAGCCCGGAACTCGAAACCCCAAAACCTGAAGTATAAACCCTAGACCCTGCAACTTACTCTTGATTTGCGCCTTAACTGCCGCAGTGAACTTGGTGTCTGAGGTAGCCGGGCCAAGGCAGCAGTCCTCTAAAATGCTCAAAATGGAGTTTTTCTTTCCGCAAAGCAAATCAACAATTGGCTGAGTGCTCTCGAACTGCAGCAGCTCTGAAGTCAATCCCTCTTTCTCATACAACAGGCATTCCTGAAACGCACAGGCATTAGGGTTTAGGGTTTAACGCCTGCCATGTGTGCTTCTGGGGTGCAGCGAAAGCCCACATGGCCACAAACAATTCATTGCTTACGGATAAGGGAAACAATTTAGCGCTTAGGGGCAAGGCTTTAGGGACGAGGGTTTAGCGTTTAGGGTTTAGGGTTTAAGTTTGAAGATTTAGGGATAAGGGTGTATGATACGAGTTTTAGGGTTCAGACCTTAGGGTTTAAGGCGTTACCCTTGTGAATACTAGGTCTACAAAGGTGGCCTGCAGCATCTCGTTGGTCACATTGATGAAAAGCTGTTCAAGCGAATTTTCTTTGAAAATTTCAAAACCGAATATGTCGAGTAGGCCTGCGAAAGAAAAGATCTGCAAAAAGAATCCAATTAGTTTCTCTGTTTGTTCATTTGTCTATCAACCCGGCGGGCCGCGCCGCACTTTGCACGCAATTGGAAAATGAAGTGCGTTTTTACAGATAAATGAATATTGTGCTTGCATGGTGCCAAAACGCCCCATAAAATATTTGCTTGCAAGTGGAAATGAAAGCAAATGCAGTTGGGCTTTAGTTTCCAAAGGGAATTCAATGAAGGCATCTGAATCTGCGCTTGTACAAAGGGATGCCGCCCTGCACACTGCAAAAATGCCGGGGAACAACGAGAAGCAAATCATGCATTAAAAGCCGATGATGTCCTTCTAGGGTCTGAACATAGATATTTAGAAATATGCAAATGTACGTATAGAAAAAAGCATATGGAGAAATACATGAATGTTTGCACATAAATGTATGTTTGCATCTACACTTGGCAGAATACATGCATACATCCATATATTCTCGCCTACATTGCCGCTTGCGCCGTTAACTACCTTTAAAGTCTTCCTCTGGCGGGCTAGCTGGCTGGTTAGCTAGCTGGTTATCTGGCTGGCTAGCTGGCTATCCTGGCAATCTGGATATCTGTCCAGCTGGCTAGCTGGCTACTTGGCTAGCTAGCTAGCTGGCTAGCTGGATGCACACCGATGAAGGTGTCGAGGCTTTGTTGTTTGTTGATGTTTTTGTTGATTTGCTTGTTGATCCAGAGAAAAAGCCGCTCGTAAACGCCCTTGCACAGAGACTGCTGGAGCAGCTCCGCCTGCTGCTGCCGCCACCGCCCAGCCACCGCCTGCGCCCCCGCCACTGTCACCCGCCGCAGTAGCGCCTCTTCAACGCCTGCGGCTTCCAGGAACAGCAGCTCGCAAGCTTGCTGCAGCAGCAAACACACGTTTTCAGTACGTGAACAAATTGTATATATATACTTAATCATCTATATTCATTTATTTATGTATTATATATATATATATCTATTTATTTATTCATTTGCAGACTTGTTGCAGCGGAAGACGCCATTGGATCAGGTGAAAATGCGAATTCGTGTGGTTGCATTAATACACTGCACTAGATAAATGGCAGCAGACTCGCTGCGGCAGAAAAGGCGCACTTTTGCGAGAAAATTCAAATTAATATGTACAGTTTGCCATATCTACATGCATGCAATGCGAACATGAATCTAGAAGAGTGCTGGCATGTCTGCTGCAGCAGAAATGACACTCTTTCCTGCCAAGTAATATTGCATGTATTCATTTGCTTATAGAGCTGTTGCAAAAGTCCTAGGAAGCTGCTGCAGCAGGAAAGACCCTTTCTTCACTTTTGTGAACTTGAATTAAAAGACTCAACTCCGCATGCACCTTTGCACTCATTCAAAGGCATTTTGCATCTATTTGGGGGCACATGAATATGCTAGACAAGCACCAGCAGCCTTGCTGCAACAACACAAAAGCTTTTACGCATGTAGATAATATTTGAAGGCCTTTCAACACCTCTTGCGTCTTCCTCTATTTCAGTTTAAACTAATTTCGTAGACTATCATCTACGTGTAGCACCGGCACATCTCAACAGCAGCCTTTGCCGAAAACCACGTGCCAAACCCTAAACCCTAAACCCTAAACCCTAATTCGTGCAGGTTTTCCCCGCTTTTCACCTCGAAGTCTGCTCTGTCTTCTTCGCAAATTGCTGCTGCGTCCGGCAAGCCGTCCAAATGCCTTTGTTCTATTTTGATGTTTCCCATTAGCAGCACTCCAGATAAAAGCGAGAAAACAGACTGCGCAGTGGCAGCAGCAAGTCCCATGGACTCGAAGCCCGCGAGGACTTCAAGAAAGTCTGCTGCGTCATCCTGCATGCAACCAGCATAAACCCTAAACTCTAAACCCTTGAGTTCGAAGCCCAAACACGAAGCCTTGAACCCTGAATCTCAAACCGTAAACCTAAACCCTAAACCGTAAACCCTCAACCCTCAACCAAAACCCTAGAAAAAAGCGAAAAACAGGAACAGAGTTCCGGGGCCTCCGCGGGGCGGTGCGCACCCTCTGGTGTATGTCCACCGCCTGGTAGTTGAGGATTTTGTAGTTTTTGCATTCTTTGAGTTTCAATTTGGCTTTCAAATCTGCAGAGGCTCCTTTAATTAATTGGTAAAAGATGTGGAAATTGCGTTCTGCGCAGCCGTGAAAAACCACCCGAGACTTTTCCAGCAAAAAACTCTCTACGTGGCCTCGCCCGATGCCGCCCCCGGGGGCCACCTGCAGCAGAGCAGCAAAAAAAAAAATCATTAAAAGCATTTCATACTTCTGCTGCTTCCTAAGGAGCAGCAGCAGCAGAGAAGCAGCATCACAAGCTTCAGGCTGCACTTTAGGGCTTTTAAAAACAGAAAAATGAAAAGAGAAATCTTCAAGGCATTTTGAGGTCAAAATATCGAAGTAATAGAAAAAAAGAATATCAAATTTAGGAACTTCAGGCTGGTGTCTGGACTCAGTTAGATTTCCACTTTGAAATTAGTTGAAGACAATTTGCTTCAAAAACGAAACCACTCTTGGCTAAATGAGGCCTTCATTTGAAGGAATTGGAGCGCCTTTAACTCCAAATTTAAGAGAATTAACAACAAAGACTTGGAAAAATAAAAAAGTCAACAAACTAATGGTTTTTATAGACAGGTGTGCATGCAGAGAAGACCAAAAAAGAAAACAAAACAAAAAAGACACTTATGGACTTTTGATGCTGCTGCTACGCCACTGCAGCACACTTGGGGAGTGACTGGCTGCAGCAACTTAGAACTTGTTGCTGCTGCTAGGTGAAGTGAAGCACCCATTACCAAAACCCTAAACCCTACACCCTAAACCCCTACTACACAATCCTAAACGCGCTTCCTTTTCTTTCTTTCTTTCCTTTCTACGATTGGCACTGGTTTAAAATGCTCCATTTCTAGTGTCCATTTGCAATCGCTTGCAGATATCCCAGAAACACCGCTAAACCTTAGCCCTAAACCCTAAACCCTAAACCCTAAACACTAAAACACTAAATCCTAGGAGAGATTTCAGCTCCAGAGTCTCGGACTGTGAGCTGTGCTTTAGGGTTTGGAGCCTTACTCAGGCTTAAGGGCTTAGGGTTGTGGCGGTGTAGGGTTTGTGACCAAGGCTGTACCGTTAGGGAGACCAGGATTTATTCTCTGCATACGATTTAGGGTTTAGGGTTTAGGGTTTAGGGTTTGGAGTTTGGGGTTTGGGGTCGAGGGTTTGATTTGCTGAATTTGGTGAACCAAGCCTCCGTCGTGTTTCATGTTTTGGATCTAGGGATGAGCGCTTCGATTTTTATCTTCATGCTAACGGCCTAGGTGTTACGTTAAGAGTTTAGGGTTTAGAGTTTAGGGTTTAGGGTTTAGCGTTTAGGGTTTACCTCGAGCCTGAGGAACTTCCCGAATCTGCTGCTGTTGTCGTTCAGCACAGTCTTCGCATTTCCAAAAGCCTCCAAAACAGGTCCTGCTGCAGTGACGGCGTTTTCGACTTTGGCTTCATTTGCTGCAGCGCCAGTTGCAGCAAATCATTTGCAACAGGGTTTAGCGTTTAGGGTTTAACGTTTAGGGTTTAGGGCTTAAAGTTTAGGGTTTGCTGGTTGCTCAGAAGTGTAGAAAGCAGACAACCGCAAATGCATGCTTAGAAAGAAGCGAAGACGCAAAAATTTAGGGTTTAGGGTTTTGGGTTTAAGGTTTAGGGTTTAAGGTTTAGGGCGAAGCGGATTTGGACTAAGGGGGAGACGAAGCAAGTAAACAAGAGACAAAAACACAACAAGTAAACAAAAAAGAGAAAAGCTACTTGAATTCCTTTTTATACATAATACATTTGTTGAGCGATAAATAAAAGGAAAAAAAGAAAATATCAGAAAAAGTATTTATCAAATAAAAGGACATAACAGCCCCACCAACAAACAGAAGAAACAAATACTACACGAAAGGCGCAGAGGGGAATAAACCCGAGAGGAAACCCCAGGAGGAAGCAGCAGCAGCAGCAGGAAGCAGCAGCAGTAGGCACCAGCAGGAAGCAACAGCAGGAAGCAGTAGACGGAAGCAATAGCAGCAAGCAACAGCAGCAAGCAGCAGCAGCAAGCAGCAAGAGCGGAATGCAGAAACAGGAAGCATCAATAACAGGAAGCAGCAGCAGCAGGAAGTAGCAGCAGCAGGAAGCAGCAGGAAGTCCTAGGCAAGACTTGCTGCGCCAGGAGCCGCTGCTGCTGCTGCTGCTGCTGCTGCTGCTGCTGCTGCTGCTGCTGCTGCAGTTTCTGCCGGGCTTAGAAAACAAAAACTGCTGCATGACTATGCCAAAAAAGGCAAAAGTTTACGGAAATCGCGCAATTATCATTAAGCAAATAAAAGCAGTCATCATTTGTGACAAATAATAATATTATGCAAATGCCTTGCAGCAGCAAAAATGCTTCACTATAAACTGCAACAGCCGGACAAAAGCTGGGCCGAAAAAGCAAATAAAGCAAAAAGAAACAAACGAAAAGAATCCCTTGAAGTGGATCAAGATTAAAGAGCTCTAAAAGAAGAACTTGTTCATTAGTTTCGAAAGCAGCAGACTGGAGCGAGAGCAGCTCGGCTCACCGTGCTGCTGCTGCTGCTGCTGCTGCTGCTGCTCGGGGTCGCCCTGCGCTGCAGCCAAGTAACTCAGCACCAGCTTCGTCGCCTCCGTCTTGCCTGATCCCGACTCCCCCGAAACAATTATGGTTTGGCTCTTTGCTGCAGTGTTGGCGTTTTCGAGGGCCCTGCGGGCAATGGAGAAGATGTGCGGCGGCAGCAAACCCCCGTTTGCTGCCGCACTGTAGTCCCGGATCTTTTCTTTTAAAGAACTTCCAGACCACCCAAAAGGGTTTATCGATATCAGCAGAGGGTCCGCGAGCGTCTGAACCCACACCCGCACGCAACACCCACTCCCGCAGACGCCTTCCCGCTGCTGCTGCTGCTGCTGCTGCTGCTGCTGTGGCTGCTGCGGCTGTGGCTAGCTATTCTTCGTTCTTGTGCTACCGCTCCCGATGCCGGATGCTGCTGCTGTGGCGGCTGACTCAGACTGTGCTCTGCTACTCCTGCTGCTGCGCCTGCTGCGGCCTGCCGCAGCAGCTGCTGCTGCCTATATCTGCTCTAGCTTCTTCTGCTGCTGCACCCGCTGCGGCCTGCCGCAGCAGCTGCTGCCGCAGTATCTGCTCTAGTTCCTTCTGCTGCTGCTCGCGCTGCGATCTGCCGCAGCAACAGCTGCTGCGCGCAGCAGCTGCTGCAGCAGTGTTTTGCTGCTGCTGCAGTGTGTTGCTGCTGCTGCAGTGCGTTGCTGCTTGCTGCTGCTCACGTAAATGGCGTCTTGCATGTAACGGGCCCGCAGCATCTCCAGCACTGAAGCAGCATTTGGGTGCGGCAAAAGACCCACATCTGGAGTGTTCAGCAAATCGCAGCTCTCGCTGCAGTGGTATATTTGAGAGGGCTTCGAGACAAACTGCTCGCAACACAACACAGGCCTCAGCAGCAGCAAACACTAGCAGCAGCAGCAGCAGCGGCGGCAGCGGCAGGGGAGCAGCAGCGGGGAAGCGGCAGGGAAGCAGCAGGGAAGCAGCAGCAGCAAAGAAGGAGCAGCAGCAAAAAGGCAGTAGCAGCAAAGATGCAGCACCAGCAGAGGAGCAGGAGCGGCAGGGAGGCAGCACCAGGGAAGCACCAGGGAAGCACCAGGGAAGCAGCAGCAGCAGGGATGCAGCAGCAGCAGGGAAGCAGCAGCAGCAGGGAAACAACAGCAGCAGCACTTGTAGAAACAGCAAACCACAGAGCAGCAACAGCCACACGCAAACACCCGCAACAGCAGCAGCAGCAGAGACAGGAACAGAGGTGGAAGCAGTCGCATCAAAAACAGCAGCAGCCATCCAAACACAGTAGAACCAGCAGCAGCAGCAGCAGCAGCAGCAGCAGCAGCGGGGCTAACCTCTTTGCCAGGCTCGGAAATTTCCTTTAATTTAACTGTCTGGTTATTTATGATATCCAAAACGGTACATTTGGCGTAAAGACATGAGGGGTTTTCCAGCAGGCTAGGGGCAGAGTCGCACCACACAGTCATGCCCTGCTCACAAACCCTAAACCCTAAACCCTAAACCCTAAACCCAGCTGAAAAGACAGGGAAACACACAAGGGCCGCATACTGGAGTGGGCGCGAGAACACAGCTGGAATGAAAACAGAAGGCAAAGCTTAGAAGTATGGGTTTGTTCATAGGCTTTAGGGTTTAGGGTTTAGGGTTTAGGCTTTAGGATTCAGTGTCTCGGGTTTAGGGTTTAGGATCACCAGGACGAGTGCCTCCGGGGCGACTGAAGGGTCCAGGTCGAAAGCCTTTTTGGGTTTGCTTAGAAACGAAACCATTGTCGCAAGGGTTCAAAGCTTTGGTCTACGGTTTAGGGTTTAGGGTTTAGGGTTCGTAGCGGTGGTTAACCACTACTGTAGACACAGCTTTCTCCCGGCGTAAAGGTGTATATGAATTCCTGAAGGATTGAGAATGAGTCCTGAAGAGCCTGGAGGGCAAACCCTAAACCCTAAATCCTAAACCTTAAACCCTAGAGGCCAGAACACCCGCTGATGGTCAGCAGCTCCCCCTGCACAAGCCTGGCAGGCTCGACCGCGCAGCAGCTGCCTAAAGGGCTGAAGTGTGTTTATAATTTGAATTAGTTTCATTTATTAATTAACAAAAAGAGGCCTTTAGGGTTTAGAGGAGCAGCGGCCGCTCCAGCCACGGCCGGGCTCGGGTGTCACTACACCTGCCGTGCACTGCACACTGCGGCTGCTGCTGCCTATCGCATCTTATCTGCGAATCGAGTCCCAGTTCTTCATAATTGAATTAATTAATGAAATTAATTCAAAGTTTTCATTTATTTTCCGATTAATTCTCTTTAAGAGGCTTATCGTGGCCCGAGGCTCACAGCTGGCCTCTGCTCGCGACCCCCAGGCAGTTCCAGTGGACCCCCGCGGGTGGCAGCGCCTCGGAGGGTCAAAACTGGAAACACAAACAAAATTTGAGTGATTTAATTTAGTCTAACTACAATTAAATTGAATTATATCATTTAACTTAGACAATTAACTTATTTTAAAAGCCCGAGCGATCAGGGAACCGCCGGAGTGACCCTCATTGAGTACGCGGAGGCTGAGCTGCCCGTACACCTCAGCTCTGCAGCCTCTCACGAAATGAATAACTTATTAAATCACTTTTTCGATTTTTAAATGGTTTTATTTACATTTAACTGTCCATCTGTTGCTGCAGCCGCTGCTGCAGATGGCTGCAGAGCAGCAGGCGGCGGGAAACAGATAAATTAATTCAAACTTGAATGTTTAAAGCACAAGATAACATACACTGCTCATAAGCTTCTGGCTATAGCAGCAATTGCTGGTTTGGCTGCTAATTAGCGTTTTTTGCGTTGAAAACAAGAAAATAAAAATATTTATAAATTATGTACAAGACTGCGTGAGTATTTACACAAGGAAAGGCAATTAGCAGTACACAAGTACAGAAATCAAAATGAATGGGCAATTAATAAACCTGCTAAAGAAGTAAATTTAAAAATAAAAGATTAGCTTTGAGCCACATTTGTTAAAAAAAGAATTATTATTTATTAATAACTGGCTGCTGGGGATGCGTTAGCGCGCGTTTGGGGTGTACGTACACCTGAACTTAGCTGAAGGGAAGTGCACCCAGATGCTACTGTTCCCTCTTACGCTTCTCTTAAGCAAAATAAGAGTAAAGTTGATACGCATTAACTTCAAACCCTAAACCCTAAACCCTAAACCCTTAACAGTAAACTCTAAATCATAGCAATAATTAGCGGCAAGCTGTTGCAGTAATTGAATCTGCTGCGCCCTTTACTGAGCTTTATGGCCATGAATTGAAAAGTGCAAAAAGAGTAAATTAATTCAATTAAATGTAATTTTTCATTCTTATGAATCCATCTTATTAAAGGTCTGAGGCTTTATTTCATTTTCAGTTCCGTTTAACTTTATTCTTTTCTTCTTTTTAATTTATTCTTACGCAAACAGCTTCCTTTTCTGCTTTTTTGCAGCAGCTCATTGAAGAGCTTCAAATAAAATAAAATGCAAATAGAGTTAAAGACAAATCATTTCAATTTTATTTTATCTTTATTTGCTTTCGCTGCTTTATGCTTCTGCTGCACCTCCAGACAGTGCGAATGCGGTGTATGTACATCTACCTGCAACAAACAGCATATAAAAATTTAGATAAAACAAATTTATATAATATCTTTTTTACAATATTTATAGACCGCAGCAGCAGCTGCGTCGTCTGCAGCACAGGCGGCAGCTGCAGCAGCTGCAATTTCTGCAGCAGCTGCAGCAGCAGCAGCTACTGCAGCAGCTGCAGCAGTGTGTAAAGGCAGAAGGACTTACCTGGCTGAGCTGCATCCAGGGCCTCTAGCAGCAGGGTTGGACGAGTATAGATAACAGCAGCAAAAAGAAATAAATATTTGAGTATATAACAAATATTTAATTTGACATTAATTGGATGTTCAGATATTGGAATTAATGCAAAGAGAACTGCTGCAGCAGATACACCCGACTGTTTGTGGGCCATTTCCACACAAGCTGCTCTTTTTCCCCCTGCAGCTGACAGTCGCTTTTTTGTCTTCTGATCTTTTTTGGTTCCCTTTTGTATCTTTTTTGATTATTTTGTTTAACATTTTTAGGTGTTTTGTTAATTTTCAATTTATATTTCATCGCTGCGTTTTAAAATGAGAGGAGTCCGCGACTGATCGCCTGGCACGACCACTGGAAGACGGCAGTGTGTGCCTGCTGCTTTGGAGGTTCAATTGTTTGTTATTTGTTTTCAAGGCTGCTCATGATTTCAATAAATAATAAAACAAATAATAAATAATAATAAATAACAAATAAATGATGAAGAAGGCGAAGAGCTGGCGGGGTGAGCAGAAGGGCGCTGTGCGTGTTTGGGGCTGAGTGGCTCAAGTGTACATACACATGAGGGTTGGCTGGTTGCTCAAAAGCTGCTCGTTTTGCCTTAAAAGCCATTTATTTCATTTTCTTGTCATTTTTTGTGATTCCATTGAAAAATAAAACTCTAATTGACGGTGAAATTTCTTTTTCGAGACCCTGTGGGCGCTCGCCGGTGTAGTGACACCCGGGCGCCGCAAGAGCCCGTCCGTACACCCCAGCGGTTCCTCTCCGCAGTTTTTCCTTTTTTCGTTTTAGTTACATATTTCATTAGTTCTGTTTCACATTTTCCAAAATGGAGTGCGATTTGTGGGCCAGCGATGCAGCAAAACTCAAACAGTTGCAGCAAACTGTAGACTCGCTGCTGCAGCGAGCCCGCACGGATCCAGCAGCAGCAACAGGAGAAGCAGCAGCAGTGCTGCGCGGACATGTGACCAGAATGGCCCAGGTAATAAATAAAAGCAGCTGACAAGCAGCAGCAAAGAAAGAAGCAAATTAAGAGAATAAACTAAGCAAATAAATCCAAATAAAACCCACAAACCCGACAAATAAATGTTAAATGAAGCACATGAACGAATTGCGCCGCAAAAGCCTCAACGCCCAGGTGTCTGTACACCTGAAATGGAGCCAATAATGGCCGGACACGAGGGGCTCTCTTGGAGGGATAAAAAGGCATTAGTTTTGTTTTGAGTCTTTTGTTTGCTGCTGGTGTTTTGCTGCTGCTTTGCTGCTGCTGCTTTGCTGCTGCAGCGCTGCAGCCAACTTGAGCAGTCGCTTATGAGAGCGTCGGAGTCCCCCGAGCTCTTCGGCTTATCTGCTGCTGCGCTGCAGCAGCGGCTGCTGCTGCTGCAGCAGCTGCAGCAGCAGCAGGACGCGCAGCTGGAGGCTTTTCGGCTGCTTTTCTCGCAAGCCGGGGTGTACAGACACTCCAAAAAAGAATCTTTTAATTCCAACTTTTCAGATTTCCCCCTCGAAGACAACAGTTCATTTTTGGAAGAAACTGCTGACACCCCAACTAGCGCCTCTGCTGTACGTACACCTCAACTCCGCAGTTTCATTTTTCCTTCTTTTCCACTTTTTCATTTTAATCCTTTTTTCTTCTTGTGTTCTATTTGGCTTCATCTTTCTCGCCTCCTGTATTTATATATTGTCTTGTTATTTATTTGTATATTTATATATTTATTCTTTTATTTATTTTTTTATTTGTGCAAATAACAGAAGCAAACAAACAGTCTGTAATAATAACTCAATGAATACTAAATGAAAGAAATACATATATCAAATAACAATAAATAAACGAGCTGATAATAACAGATATACAGTAATGAACAGTGTTTGTTCTTATTATTGTTTGATTTGTTAGTTATTTGTTTGTTTTCATTAACCATTTAGTCTTATTTTATTATTTTATGTGTTATTATTTTAAATTTATTTTTATAAACTGTTTATTTCCTTAGGACGATTTTGGCTCCTTCGGCCCCAGCCCGAGCGTGTCGGGCTCGAGTCTGCTGCAGCAGCCGCAGCAGCAGCGGTGGCAGCAGCAGCAGCAGCAGCAGCAGGACGAGGAGCAGCAGGAGCAGCAGCTTTCGTACTTGGCGGGTTCTGTGATGAATCTGAAGGAAATAAGTTACGCAATAAGTGACGAGGTGTCTGTACACCGCAGACTGCTCGACGCCACAGAAAGCTCCCTAGACACCGCAGAAGCCAATTTAAAAAAAAACAAAAAAATGCTCCAAAAACTTATGAAAAGACATTCCACCATTTGTCTCCTTCTTGTCGCTCTCGCCCTTCTTTGTCTCCTCATTTTCCTCCTAGTCTTCACAGCGTAGCAGCAGCAGCTGCGATCGCGGGGCCCCTAGGGGGCCCCGGGGGGCCCCCGGGGGCCCCCCTGAGGGCCCCCTTCGGGCCCCTCAGGGGGGCCCCCTA
>NW_013543395.1:520333-524143 GCF_000499545.2 Eimeria tenella | reverse complement strand
GGAGGGCCCCAGGGGGCCCCCCTGAGGGCCCCCTTCGGGCCCCTCAGGGGGGCCCCCTAGGGGCTTCCGAAGGGCCCTACGGTCCCCAAAAAGGGGGTCCGGGGGCCCCCAGTCTCCTCCTTGCTGCTGCTTCTTTTAGGGGTTCCAGAGGGGGTTTGGCCGCAGCGGCGAGGGGGCCCCCGGAAGGCACTGCTGGGGGGCCCCCAGGGCCTCCTAAGGGCCCCCAGAGGGCGTGCTGGGGGGCCCCCAGGGGCACAAGGGGGGCCCCTAGGGGCCCCCATCTACTCCTGTTACGACGGGGACCCCATGGGGACCCTCAGGGGGCCCCCCGAGACTCAAATCCCGCTTGTCTTTACTGTATCCGCTGGGGGGCCCCTCCGGGGCCCCTGGGGGGCCCCTGGGGGGCCCCCGTGTCCACTCCTACACCTCGGTGGCGCTGAACCCTGGGGATCTAGGGTTTAGGGTTTAGGGTTTTATAAGCCCTTTTTTTTCACTGCAAAGAAGAGTTGTTTTTCTATATAGCATTTTTTGGTTAAGAGATATCTGTTTTTTGTTCAGTTTTGAGGTGTGCGTACACCCCAGCAGTTCAGGTGCCGCTTCCTTCAGGGGCTCCGGCCGAACTGATCACTGCAATCATAATTATAATTGTAATTGAAATCGTAATTATAATTATTTTATTTTTATTATCATCCTCGTCTTTATTTTAAATGTAAACATTAGCAGTCCGATTAACTGCTCCAGTTCTTTGTGTTGGCTGGCACTGGGCTTCATGGTGTAGGGTTTAGGGTTTGGGGTTTAGGGTTTGGGTAATTCTGTCTTGAAAACCTCCACAAAAAAAGGTGTTCTCCTCTAATTCGTCTCGCGGCGACCAGCTGCAGAGACAGCAGCAGCAGCAGCAGCGGTAGCAGCAGCAGCAACAACAGCAACAGCAGCAGCAGCAGCAACAGCAGCAGAGATGCGAGATAATGAGAGCAGCAGGGAAACGCAAAAGGGGGCAATTAGCAGCACAAAAGACGAGAGTGACTACGGGGGGGACAGACCAAATAAACTAAATTAAATTAAAATTAAATTAAATTTAATTAATTTAAATTAAATTAAAATAAAGAAAATAAATAAATAATTAAAAGGACATCACCTGTGTACTCCAGCCTTTCTGCTTGAAGTCACCCACAATTTCCTCGGGCTCGTTTCGGCGCTCCAGCAGCTGCAAAATAAATAAATAAATTAATAAATTAAAAATAAAATAAAATATAAAATAAGTAGATAAAATAACTAAATAGTCAGGTGGGTAAATAAACAACAAGTGATGAAATAATAGAGAGGAAGAATTTATCTTTTTGTATCCCCCTGTTTTGTCTTTATATTTTTTCCTCCTTTTTTTTCATTTTTCTTTGCTTGTCCTTTTTATCTTTTTACTTTTTTGTGTTTTTGTTTGTCCTGTTTATCTCTTTGTTTATTTCTTTTTCCTTCATTCCTTTTTGATTTCTTTTATATCTTGCCTTTTATTTATTTTTTTTGTTTTCTTCTTTTGTCTTTAAACTCACCAAATACAAAATTCCCTTCGGGCTCAAAAAGTCCTTGAGAGACAAAAGACGGTCGCAGCCACAAAAAGAGTTTAGGGTTTAGGGTTTAGAGCTTGGAGTTTAGGGTTTAGGGTATGGGGTGTAGGAAGATGGGAATTTTTCGCAATTTGATTTTTATTGCACTAATACAGAGGGTCTGGGGTTTAGGGGTTCTCAGGGAGGGTTAAAGGGGCGTGAAAAGAAGCGAGGGTTTAGGGTTTAGGGTTTGTGGATTAGGGTTTAGGGTTTGGGGTATAAAAACGTGGGAATTTTTCGCAATTCGATTTTTCATGCACTGGTAAGGAGGGTTTAGGGTTTAGGGTTTCGTGAGGAAGGTTAAAGGGGCCTGAAAAGAACCGAGGGTTTAGGGTTTAGGGTTTGGGGTTCGGGGTTTAGGGTTTGGCCCACCGGTACTTTTGCCAAAAACTTGTCTGTCACTGCGCGGCCGCGGCAGCCGCCCCACCAGGGCAGATCTGCGGGGGCCACTTTGGCCCGGGGGCTCCCGGGAACGTAGGGCTAAAACAAAAGAAACGAAAGGGGGAAAAGGAGGGAAAACGATAAATGAAGTTAAAATGGATTTATAAATAAATGCAGCTCATTTGGGAGATTAAAATGCAGAAAAAATGAAGCAAAAAGACCCCAAATTGACCCCAAAAGTGACAAAAAGGAGGAAAAAAATCAAGTGGAGCGCAGAAAACAAATTCAATGGAATAAAGAAAAAGAAAAAGAAATAAAAGAGAAATAAAAAGAAATAAAAAGAAATAAAAAGAAATGAATAGAAATGGAAATAAAAAAATAAATAAAAACAAATGAAAAGAAATAAAAAAGGAAATAAAAAAGAAATACAAGAAAGACAAATGAAATAAAGAAAGAACGAAATGAAATAAATGTTTTTCGAAAACTGATGCAAAACACGGGAAAGTCCCAAAACTCAAAAAGGAATAAAAGAGCAGCGATAAACCCTAGGGTTTAGACCCTAGGGTTTGCCAGGGTTTATAAGCTAGGGTGTAGTGGCTAGGGTTTAGACCCTAGGGTTTAGTGGCTAGGATTTCGACCCTAGGGTATAGTGGCTAGGGTTTAGACCCTAGGGTTTAGTGGCTAGGGTTTAGACCCTAGGGTTTAGTAGTTTACGGTTTGGTAAGTAGGGTTTATAAGCTAGGGTTTACAGGCTAGGGTTTAGTTGTTAGGGTTTAGTGGCTAGGGTTTATTAGTTAGGGTTTATTAGCTAGGGCTTTTGAGCTAGGGTTTATAAGTTAGGGTTTAGAGTCTAGGGTTTAGAGTCTAGGGTTTAGAGTCTAGGGTTTACTGGCTAGGGTTTAGAGGCTGACAGGATTGAAGAGAATCAAATCGAAAAATGCCTCTCTCTGTGCCGCCTCCTTAACATCCCCTTCCCCTCCGCTGCTGCTGCTGCTGCTGCTGCCGCTGCTGCTGCTGCTGCCGCTGCTGCTGCTGCTGCTGCTGCTGCTGCTGGCTGTGGGGCCCCTGAAGGCGGTGAAGAGGTTTGCCTGGAGAACCTCCTGCTGCCCTCTGCAGCAATTAAATTCAAAAGTTCTTTTTGTTGATTTTGCTGCAGCGTTTTGCAAATCCACTCCAAAGACTACCGGCAACAAACACGAACAAACTGAGGGGGCCCCCACAGGCTCTTTGGGGGCCCCTACAGGGTCTTGTGGGGCCCCCACAGGGTCTTTGGGGGCCCCCACAGGGTCTTTGGGGGCCCCTACAGGGCCTTCTGGGGCCCCTACAGGGTCTTGTGGGGGCCCCACAGGGTCTTTGGGGGCCCCTACAAGCTCTTTGGGGGCCCCCACAGGGTCTTTGGGGGCCCCCACAGTCTCTTTGGGGGCCCCCGAATGGTCTTTAGGGGCCGCTAGCGGGTCTTGTGGGGCCTCTTCAGGGTTTTTGGGGGCCCCCAAAGACCTTCTAGGGGTCCCCAAAGGGCCTCCAGGGGCCCCCTGGTACCCTGGGGGGCCCCCCTGGTACCCTGGGGGGCCCCCTGTGTGTTGGCAGCGGTTTAGCAGCGAAGAAAGAATGGCCGTGACGCATCCGCTGCCGCACCTAACAAATA
Source organism: Eimeria tenella (assembly GCF_000499545.2). NCBI lineage: Eukaryota > Apicomplexa > Conoidasida > Eucoccidiorida > Eimeriidae > Eimeria > Eimeria tenella. The sequence goes on along the minus strand of NW_013543395.1, from coordinate 520,519 downwards.
AATAAGCAAATAAATAAATAAATAAATAAATAAATAAATAACAAATGGTAATAAAAGGTGGATAATTGATTGTATTAAGTGGAGGAGAAGGGGCCGAGAAAAACCAATATACAAACTGCAGAAGTGCAACAGGCTGCATTAGAAAACCTAAACCCAAAACCCTAAACCCTAAACCCTAAACCCTAA